>NW_026651534.1:0-10000 GCF_028751815.1 Salvia miltiorrhiza
AAAACTAAGTATCTCAAACATCAAGACTTATTTATCATAAAGGCGATAATAATATGAACACATTGATTGAAACGTTCCCCCACCAGCACCAGACCAATCTCACTCCTTGCTTAGCCTGCACATTTAGAAATACATGCAGGGCGTGAGTACATAATACTCAGTGGGCAAACGCCGAAAAACAAGAAAGGTGCTCTTAGAGCTATAGGTTTGAAACTTGCCACATCTCAGCAATACACAGAAATAAGATTAGCGTAAATGAATCTGTGCATGCAGTTTTCATAATCCTGATATCATAAAGAAACGATAGCGCTATCAAAGTACTCATCATGTATGTACCACATCTACAACTCATCATCATCATAGGTACTGAGAAGTAGGCCTCCCTCTCAAGTACCGTGACCGGCCGACCCGAAGACGGCTCGCGGTCACCTCTGTGCACATTAGCCCTGGCAGGATAGCTATCAACTGCTCAGGACCCGAATTCGTCTCATCTCATCAGTAGAGGGTAACATACAAGCTCAACATCAAAAATTGGCAAGTCAAACAGTTCTCAAACATCATTTATCTCAAATCATTTGATAATCTCATAACATCATTAAATCATTTTAGAAAGCTCATATGATATACGTATACTCAAAATATTGCCCACCTGAAGACCTTACTCACAGTCTCCCGTCAAAGCGGAGTTACTTACTTCCTTGCTCTGCTCGTGTCTTCAGGGATTATCATCATCATCGAAGGTTCATGTCATAAAATGAATCTCGATTAGTAACTCATTACTAATTCCAATCTCATCTCAACTATAACTTTTCACTCAACGTCTATTTACTTATTAAACTCAACCCTTAGGTATACTCGGCTTCTAAGGATTCACACGTCCTATTATCGACTAAACTCTCAACTTGGCTCAAATTCATAGCAATCAAGCACATAGACAAATATAAACACTTAAGCATATGAAAAACACACATAGACAAGTCAAAAACAAACTTCACTCTGCACTGACTCAACTTTAAAACCTCACCAGACTCTGTACCGAACTCCCCTGGAGTCGTAACGTATACCAAAAGAAACCTCTTTGAGTCTAGTTTCATTTAAAAAAAAGTAGGATAAAAAAACTACAAGTATTTTAGGAGATATGACTGTTTTACTACAGTCTATCATATTTGGCAGTTTTTAGCAACCGAAAAGTTTGATTTTTGAAAAATAGTAAACGTTGTCAAAACGGTCTGAAATTTGGTGGCTACACACTCAGGTCTCAACCATAAAAATTTGGGCTCCATAATGCTAAGGAAATCTACTGGAAAAGGTGACTCTACTGGCTACTCACCGAACAATTCGGCAGAACGTAGCAGTTTTGGTTTTGTATTTTATAAAAATAGCAAACGAAGTCCAAATGACTAGAAATTTTACTGGTATGCTAAAGACTCTCAAATATACTTACCATAAAATTTTCATGGCGTTTGGGTATCAAAAACCCTTCGAAAACAGTAGGTCAGTGCGTCGTGAAAAACGACTCCGAATCATACACACAAGCAAACATGCTCAACTCAACATTTATTCAAAGCAAACTCATCAAAGCTCATTTTAAGCACTTATAGCACTTAAAAACATTCAAATACAACAAAATACTCATAATACTCAATCTCGACTCTTTTCTTTCATCATCAACTCAAATCTCATGGAAAACACTTCAACGAACGTATCAAACAAATTCTCTCTTCAATTTCATGCTCGAAATTACTCAAATACTCAAATATGATCTTTTACATCATATAACTCATTATTCACATATTCATTCTCTTGTTATCATGTAAACTATATTTTAATGAAAATCCATGTATCAACATAAAACTCTTAACAAAACATGGATAAAGTTCACATAATGATCATAGAGCAATTAGACCTCATTTTATCAAGCATCGAACTTACATCATACAAGAACTCCAAACTCATACAAACTAAACTAAGCCAAAATTTTATTTAGCCTACAATAGACTTAATCAAATATACAAAGACACTACTATCATGCTTAAAAACATATATCTTAAGCAAAATCGCTTAAATAACACATAGACCAAAAAGTCCTAATTTTTACTAAACTAAATTCTTTGAAAATTTATAAACACATATGAATCTTTAATCTATTCATAGATCTTTCATTTTTAATCAATTAATCTCACATATAAACCATCAATTTACATATAAGGGCATATATACACATATCCCTAATTTTAGTAAACTAACTCACATCAAAATCATCCATTGACATCATATACCCAAATTACTCCATCAATCATCATCATATACATCTCATGGACTCATTTACATCATCAATTCATCATTTAACTCATCAACTCAAAAGTTCCCAATTTTGGGTGAACTAAACTCATCCGCTTTTTACATCTCAAAGCATAGCTTTTCAAAACACACATCAATCATCACCAAACATCACATAGATCACTTTTCTCACCCCAATTCAAGGAAAGAAGAAGAAATTTTTTTGAAGGGTTGAAGACCCATTTGATCGAAAATTTAGAAAAATGAAGGGGGTGATTTTCTTGCTTCAAACTCTCAAGAATACTCACATACAACATCCTTCAAGCAAGATTTAAGGAAAAACATGGTCACTTACCCAAATTCTTACCAAAGTTCACACTTTCTCACTCTAACTTTGGAGCTCTTCTTCAAGGATTCTCTTGATTATAAGTGGCTAGAATGTGTTTATGGAAGATATTAGAGTGGGTTGAGGTGTTTGGTAATATTTTTGGAAGCTCCGAAGGTTTTCATCAATGGAGGAAAATGGTGGAAATGAGAGATGAAGGAGATGAGTGTTGGGCGAAAATGATGAGTGAGGGAGAGAGGGGGCCGAAAATTGTGAAGTGAGGGAGAGAGAATTTGCTTTGCAAGTTTGTAATTGATCTTGTGAATCTTTAAAGGAGATTTTGAAATCTTATGAAATATTTGGCAATTAATGCTTTGATCTCTCTCTCACTCTAATCTTTACACTTCTCTCTCTAATCTCTACACTCTCAATCTCTACTCTCTCAATCTCTACACTTAGCAATTTGAGGCATTTAAACATATGGTAGGGAAATTAAAATAAAGTGTGAGAAGGGTGATTAAATAAAAATCACAATAACTATGGAAATGTCACTCACTAATAAAATACCATAGTATAATTATTCATGTGACCAAATAAAATAATTATAGCACTAATACTAGTGCACTCACTCAATTATAATATTCCTCCTCATAGGAAAAATAATTAAAAAAAAAATCATGCTAGGAAAAATTTCCATAAACCGGCATCATTCGGTTTCTCGATAAAAATAAATCGCACTTTCTTTGGAAACTTAATCAAAAATCCAAGTGCTAAGGTCTCAAATAAAAATCATAGTAACTTGGTCATAATGACACACGTAACAGAAATCACATAATCAATCAGTCACGTAATTCACATAACATCACATCAAAGCAGTCGGCAAACACAAACAGACTAAACGTCTCTCTCTAACCGACTATTTTCATCGAGGTTCTCACTCTTTCTTTCTCGACTCTATTTCCAACTTATTATTCCTATTTTTTTAATAGGACAATCAAACTCTGATAATTCGGTATCCGGTAATTCTATTCCCGGTAGTTGGAAATAAAATAAAATCTCAGCTCAATTCAATCAGCATCTCTATCTCAACCCATTTCTCAAATCTCATCATTCCAACTCTATCATCGGTTTATTCACTCGTATCTCTCTTTAAAAGACAATCTGTCTTGTCTGCTCATAAAAAAAAATTTCGTATTTCGACATCTCAGTACTCTCATTAGTGTTAAGACACTATTTCTCAACATAGGGAAAAGTACGGGGTGTTACATCCTAACCCCCCTAAAAAAAAAAATTCGTCCCGAAATTTGAGTTATTCACCTTCGGGAAAAAAAAAAGCTCTGGATACTTCTCTTTCATCTTCTCTTCCAGTTCCCATGTTGATTCTTCTTGACCGTGATGTCTCCATTGGATTTTCACCAAAGGAATCGACTTGTTCCTCAATTGTTGGATCTTCCGGTCCAGCATAGCATCAGGTCTCTCTTTATAGCTCAAATCTGGTTCCAGGGACACTTCTTCTTGATGGATGACGATCAAACACGTACTTTCTCAATTGAGAAACATGGAAAACGTCATGGACGTTCGCGAAGCTCAAAGGCAACGCTAGTTTATAGGCTATATGGCCTACTTACTCTAATATATCATAAGGTCTTATATATCTCGGTTTGAGTTTTTCTTCAACTCGAAAATAACATGCTCCCCGAGATAGGGAAAAACTCACACAAATATCGTTTCTAACGTCAAAAGAATCTATCGGTGATTACTCAACTGTTTGATTTTCTTCTCTCGATTTTGCTAATCGATGCCATAATTCATGGCTATGTGGTCCCACTTCTATTGTGGAAGTCTCCCATAGGTATAAGTCATATAAGGTTGCCAAAGTGGCGCCTTCACGTGTTAACACGTCAAACATTCTTCTACGAAAGATGCCATCTCTCGCTTCTTATTCTCTTATTCAAGTGTCGTTTCAGTCTTGGCACGTTTTCATACTTTCCGCATGCGCGGTGTAAAGGGTATCATGAGCTTCGCTCGTGATTTCGTTCTTCGACTCTTCTTTATCAGGCACACACAGTCTCTCTGTTAAAACAAAAATGGCATTATCTGCCGTCTCTTGATAATTCTCTACTCTCTTGGTTCGCAAACTTTCTATCTTTCCATCCTCTCTCTTTGAGCTATGACTATTCTCGATCGTAAGTCAGGCGTAACGTTCAGTGCAGAAATTACTATTTCTGTCATTTGTGGTGGCATTACTACCTTCCAATTCATCTTCTCGAATTCCTTGATTAGGTTCTCTTCTCGAGTAAGGAGAAATCCTAACTCTCCCTGATTCTCTCTGTTTAACACGTCAGTTACAACGTTAGCCTTTCCAGGGTGATAATTTATTTTGCAATCGTAATCCTTCAATAACTCTAACCATCTTCTTTGTCGCATGTTCGAATCTTTTTGCTCAAAGAAATAATGGAGACTTTTATGATCGATGTATATCTCACACCGTGCTCCATAGAGATGGTGTCTCCAGATCTTCAAAGCATGCACTACGGCTGTTAATTCTAAATCATGCGTTGGATAACTCATCTCGTGTGGTCTCAGTTGTCGCGAAGCATGCGCTATAACTCTTCCTTCTTGCATCAGTACACAACCTAGACCATTCTTCGATGCATCAGGGTACACTGCATACTCTTTATCCGCTTTCGGAACAGCTAACACTGGGGCAATAGTGAGCCTCTTCTTTAACTCTTGAAAAATTTCGCTCGCGTTCGTTCGTCCAAATGAACTTGACTTCTTTCTCTAGCAAGTGCGTCAATGGCTTAGCGATTTTCGAAAAACCCTCAATAAAACGTCGATAATACCTTGCTAATCCCAGAAAACTGAGAATCTCGTGCGGTGTGGTTGGCGATCTCCGCTCCTGTACCGCTTGGACTTTCGCTGGGTCTACCTCAATTCCTCTTGCAGAAACAATATGGGCGAGATAATTGATTTCTTCAAGCCAAAACTCGCATTTGCTAAACTTCGCATAAAGCTTTTCAGCTCGCAATCTCTCCAACACGATCATCAACCGCTCTTCGTGTTCTCGTTTACTCTTCGAGTAAATCAGGATATCGTCTATAAAGACTAACACGAACTTGTCTAAGTATTTGTGAAAAACGCGATTCATGTGATCCATGAATACTGCCGGAGCATTCATCAAACCGAAAGGTATTACTATAAACTCGTAGTGTCCGTATCTCGTACGAAATGCCGTCTTCGGAATATTTTCCGATCGTATCTTCAGCTGATGGTATCTTGTTCTCATGTCAAATTTTAAGAAAAAGTGCTCGCTCCTTGTAGTTGATCGAACAGATCAGTGATTCGGGGTAACGGATATTTATTCTTTAACGTCACTTTGTTCAACTCTCGATAATCGATACACAGCCTCAAGCTTCCATCCTTCTTCTTAACAAAAAGAACTAGTGTTCCCCACGGGGAAACACTGGGTCGAATGAAACCCATATCTAGAAGTTCTTGTAGTTTCAGTTTTAACTCTCGCAACTCTGTAGGGGGCCATTCTATACGGCGCTTTCGACGTCAGTACAGCGCTAGGCTCTAAATCGTTCGTAAACTCAAGCTTTCGGCCTGGGGTAATCCCGGTAAAGTCTCGGGAAAAATGTCTTTATACTCTCGTACAACTAACACGCCATCAACGTTTGCCTTGGATTCCTCCCTCTGGTTTAAATATACAACGTACACTGTTGTATCTTTTCTCCGCAAGAACTTTCTTGCTTGCAGTGCCGAGATGGGCGGCGTCTTCTTCCATTTTCTCTCAATACCAATGATGGAAGTAGGTTATTGGCCAGGTGGCTGAAAAGATATCCGTCTCTCCTTGCATTGTATCTTCGCATGGTTTTTCCTCTAACCAGTCCATTCCCCAAAATTATTATATCCAAGTGCCACATAGGCATCAATGTCAGGTTTCTAGCCTCGAGCTTAATCGATCTTATCTCGAATTCTAAATTAGGTCACACGGATGAAACCGTAATAATTCTGCCTATGGGTGTGGCTACTCCTTAGAGGTTGTGGAGCAAGCTCTACGTTCAGTGTCGAACAAAAATACTATGGGCACATCTTTCAACTCGCCTATATCTGGCACATTTCTTCTATTCTTCTCTGGTGCTTTCGGCTCCAGTGCAAACATCCTTTGGTGATGCTGTTGATTTGCCTGCTGGGCTGGTGGTTGCCTTTTTGACTGACGTGGTTGATAGGCCGGCTGCTGTCGCTGTGGCGGAGGTAGCAGTAAGATTCCTTCCATTGCTTTGAGTTGCGACCGGAACTGGTTCGGTCGTTCTCCGCTTCCACTTTGCTGACGATTCGGACACTGGTTCGAGTAGTGCCTGACCTTTCTGCAGGTGTAACAGCTATTTTATCTCATCTTGCATTCTCTCAGATGTAATTTATTGCTCTTCGACAAAGCGATGTCCCTCACAGTTCTCGAGGGATTATTGCTGCTGGGGCAGTTGGGCCAACGTAAAGCCGTTTGTCTCAGTTCTGATATCGCGATGGCGTATTCTGACTCTGCCACGACTTCTTAGGATCTTGACTTCGGTCGTCCCATTTTCTCTTTCCTTCTTGCCCTCGTCCAGAAAAAGGTGGATTGCACGTTGGAGTGCTCCAACTCGTTTGGGGTGCTGAAGTTCAAATCACGTTCTTTGGCTGCTTTGCCAGTTCTATATCAAATGCTCTATTTAATGCTTCAGTACACATTACCGCACTCTGACTCGTTAAATCGTCTCGTACCTCTTGTCTCAAACCTGATCGAAACAATTCTGACATCTTCTCGTTCATCTCTTCTTGATATGTGGCATACCGAACCAAGTCGCGAAACTGACGATCACATTCAGCTACGGTTTTATTGCCTTATCTCATATCATCAACTCTATTTCTTTCTTTATTCGGTTTCTCTTTCTCGACAAAAGTCTAAGGGAACATATAACAACCTTAGAACTAATTCTCATAACTCACAAATCATAAGACTCTTACTCAACATCATATTATTTCCTCAATTCTCATAACTCAACGTCAAAGACATATTTCATGTCTATCATCGCAACATCAGCTCAAAACTCTACTCAAGCATAGAGACTCTCTGGTCATCGTCATATAGACATGTAAGAAAATTTTCTCTTTCGAGAACTCTTACTAATTGCGGGGCATAACGAAAATAAAACATCCCCTATTATTACGACGATGCTACTTCTATACTAATCATCATCCCAGTCTGCTATCGTGGAAAACATTATCTGCTCTAACCCATCATCTCGATCTTCTTGAATCTGCTATAGTCTATTCTGGCTTAGCATCACTTCTTCTCATCCTCGAAATGGTTAGCTTTCTGCATACTTGGCTAATATAAGAAAATCCATAATCGAACAGTCGTGCTCGTCCCGTAATAAAATATTCTACGACGGCTCCCATAATTCGTGTTTCTTCCAAACACTCTTCTCGTTATACTATCCTAGTCACCTAGACATTCCTAACTCTTGTCGGATGTGGTAGGGAATAGGATGTGATAAATAAAAATGTCTGATCTTGAACAAGACGAGCTCAAGTAATGGAATGATTCCATAATAGCCAGTGCTATTTCAAGGATAATGAAGAAGTTACAATCAAGGTAAGGTCAAAAGCTAGAACAGAATCTAGAATAAAAACTGAGATATGATATGATAGAAGTAAATCAATACTGGAGGTAGAAACAATCCACTAAGTGGAAAATGAATAAATTGTCCACTGTTAAAGCAAGGGGTAAGGATTTCCAACACAAACGGCTCAGGCTCAAACACAGTGGATCTGGAAAAATTTTCTCAATAGCAAATAGTTCATCTCCTGTTGGTGTTCAAATGGATGCAGAAAAATTTAAATACGACCAAGCGGGATAGGGACTCAATAAGTCTACTCTCATGACTACTCTAGCGATAATACGCGCGGTCCCTGTGAAAGTACCTCTATTGTGAAGTACAATTGGTCAATAGTATCTATGCATCCCATGAGGTCTCCATTATACATTCGTCCTATTAGGGTCGTGTCTATAAATTGCGATGAAATCTCTAACTCTCGTCGTATTATCTCAACGGTTGGTTTCTCTGCTCCTCTTCTTCATCTTCTTCTCGGTTTATGTTCCTTCGGTTCCCTCTTCTTCTCGGAGGTATACTATTAAGGAAAAAGAGTTATATAACTATCGACTTCTAAACTAACCGTTCGTCGTTACAAAATACAAATCCTCGTTTTCTCATTTCACTTCTATATCTCGTTTGTGATCTCAAAATTCTCAAAACTCTCATCCAGTCTATTTCTCGTCTATCATCGTTCGTAATTCTCATCAATCTCTATTTCTCATTTATCAACAAGCATCAACATCGTCATCATTCTCAAAGCTCTGATAAAGATAGTGAAAATCACTAATCATCTACATCTCTGTATATATATAAGGAAAATTGCCTCTCTCTCGAGGTCTTTTACAAAAGTGAGGTCTTATCTGCAAAAGCCCTAACTCCAAAATGATGCTCTAACTATACAAGCATCATAAGTACTAAGCATCTATAGATCTATGCTATACACGCATACACACTATACTATACTGCTCTATCTATATATATATATATCAACTATGTATCTATACATACATACGCGCCTGCGAGACATACGTGATCACTAACCAACATTGCCCGAGATCCTACTCGTCGCATCAATCAATACGGACTGTCATAGTCTGACTCATCCACTATCGGAGTATAGACAGGTGTCTCAGGAACATGTATCCATGTCTCGACTCCATCGGCAGTAACATGATGCTGTAATGGCTGGGTCCAACCATAGCCGACCGTCATCTCTGGAGTCTCCTCATCGGGGTCCTCCTCATCACTATCGGAGCGTGCCGGCCGAGATCCTCCCTCCTGGGCGTCTCGGTACGGTGAATATAGGATCGAGTGCATATGCGTCTGGAAAGCCAAAGTGCCTGGCTCAGGCAACGGGGAAACCCTCGGATATGGATCGAAAGGAACATGCTGCGTCTCAGACTCAGTAGAAACAATCGGCTGCGCCGACTCAACGGGTGGCAATGGCAAGGGTGTTGTCGCCGGTATCAAATCCCAAGGCGGTAACTCAGCGCTGGGAAAATGAATAAGAGGTAGAAAGGCAAACGGGTCATGCTCTACCACCGGAGAGTATGCCTCGAAGACCATCGGCTCTGAAACATCCAGCTCAAAAGAAACTGGAATCGGATCAGCTGGGGGTAGAGGGGCAATCGGAAACGGCTCCTCGGGAAGTGGGGGCACAACAACAAGCTCCCTTCTCTGGGCTGGTCCCTCAGACTCTCCATACGGCGGTGAAGGTGGCTCGCCATAAGCAAGGTAGCGGTGGCTCAACGTC